>NW_026943825.1:3991468-4006468 GCF_035594765.1 Anolis carolinensis
ATTTATTATTATTATTATTATTATTATTAAGTATTAGTAAAGGTTTCCCTTGACATTAAGTCCAGTTGTGTCCAACTCTGGGCTTGGTGCTCATCTCCATTTCTAAGCCAAAGAGCCGGTGTATTTATTATTATTATTATTATTATTATTATTATTATTTCTAAGGCGAAGAGCTGGTATATTTATTTATTATTATTATTATTATTAAGTATTAGTAAAAGTTTCCCCTGACATTAAGTCCAGTCGTGTCTGACTCTGGGGCTTGGTGCTCATCTCCATTGCTAAGCTGAAGAGCTGGTGTATTTATTTATTATTATTATTATTATCATTATTATTAAGTATTAGTAAAGATTTCCCCCCGACATTAAGTCCAGTCATGTCTGACTCTGGGGCTTGGTGCTCATCTCCATTTCTAGGTTGAAGAGCTGGTGTATTTATTATTATTATTATTTATTATTATTATTATTATTATTATTAAGTATTAGTAAAGGTTTCCCTTGACATTAAGTCCAGTTGTGTCCAACTCTGGGCTTGGTGCTCATCTCCATTGCTAAGGCGAAGAGCTGGTGTATTTATTATTATTATTATTACTATTATTATTTATTATTATTTATTAATTATTATTATTATTATTAAGTATTAGTAAAAGTAAAGGTTTCCCCCCGACATTAAGTGCTCATCTCCATTTCTAAGCCGAAGAGCCGGCATTGTCCTTAGACACCTCCAAGGTCATGTGGCCAGGGGCATGACTGCATGGAGTGCCGTTACCTTCCCGCCAATAGGAGCAGTACCTATTGATCTACTCACTTTGGCATGTTTTCGAACTGCTAGGTTGGCAGAAGCTGGGGCTGACAGCAGGAGCTCACCCCTGGAGGTTTTAAAGTAGAAGCTTGCTGGCCATCTGTCGGGAGCTCACCCCACTCTCCGGATTCGAACCTGCAACCTTTCGGTCCGCAAGTTCGGCAGCTCAGCGCTTCAACACACTGGAGACAAATAGCAGGATATAAATAATAATAATAATAATAATAATAATAATAATAATAATAATAATGTCATTTTCCTCCAAAAGAAAAACATCCAGAGGATCAAAAACAAGGCAGTTCTCACTGTTTTGTTTTGTTTTTTAAACCAACCCCTGAGGATGGTCAGACTTGTTTAAATAGACTACAAACTCCGACTCGCATCAACCCTGCGGATCGGGGATGATGAGAGTTGCAATCCAATGCTCTGTGCAAGGATATCTCAGATCAGGGTCTACTATTGGTCCCATTGGGGCCAATAGTGGTTCAGCAGTCAAGCTGGAATGCTGAAAATTAAATAAATAAAAATAAAATAAAAATTAATAGGCGACAAATCTTTTGATGGGACGGATTTTATTAGCCCTTCACAAGTGGATCTGGTTCTCTAGTCTTCCATGCCAGGTCATTGAGGCAGATCTAGATGGCCTTAATACTTTATTCTTATATTCTTATTCCATGATTCTCTCTCTGAGTCCATTGGAATTAGCTTTTCAACAGGCTGGATGGCCATCTGTCGGGATGGATCGGATTGTGCTTGGGGTCCCTTCCAACTTTAGGACTCTATATGTTGTGTCTTCCTGGACGGAAGAAGCCGCCAACTGTATAGTTTGGCCACCGTTGTTGACCCAAGCCACCGCTGGCATCTTCCCAAAACCTTCAAAGGAAAACCCAACAAACGCCACAATAATCGGAGACCATTCCGACGTCTCCGTCGGCCTCTCCCATTCTTTTGTGCATTTGGAAAATCACGGCTGGTCGGGCACCGGCCGTTGCCCGTCAGCGGCCTTTTCCCGGGCGCCCCGCACGGTGCCGGTGAGGTTGCGCAGGCCGATGAGGTAGCCGTCCTCGTGGCTGCCGTGGGTCCAGACCACGTCGTGGCGGAGGCGGCGCCCCTCGACGGCGGCGGGCAGCGTCTTCCCGAAATCGATCATCCAGACGCTGGCGTGGCCCTTGCGGTCGTGGAGGAACAGTAAGGAGCTGCCAATCACCTGTCCGAGCGGAACAAAGACCACGTTACGTGGGCGCTGCAGCATTCCATGGGGCGGAGCCAGAGGAGGGGCGGGGCCTCTTCCCAAGAGCCTGAGACAGGGCTGAGCATCTATATCTCTCCTGAGAGGCCTTTTAGGACTAAAGGATAGGGCTAGGGGTGGGGGCGTGGCTTCTTCCCAAGAGCCTGAAACAGGGCTGAGCATCTATACCTCTCTTGAGGCGCTTGTTGGGACACAGAGGGCGGAGCTAGGGAAGGGGGCGGGGCCTCCTTCCAGGAGCCTGAGACAGGGCTGAGCCTCTATACTTCTCCTGAGAGGCCTTTTAGAACTAAAGGGTGGGGCTAGGGGTGGGGGCGGGGCCTCTTCCCAAGAGCATGAGACAGGGCTGAGCATCTATACCTCTCCTGAGGCGCTTTTTGGGACACAGAGGGTGGAGCTAGGGAACAAGGCGGGGCCTCCTTTCAGAAGCCTGAGACAGGGCTGAGCCTCTATACTTCTCCTGAGAGGCCTTTTAGGACTAAAGGGTGGGGCTAGGGGTGGGGGCGGGGCCTCTTCCCAAGAGCATGAGACAGGGCTGAGCATCTATACCTCTCTTGAGGCGCTTGTTGGGACACAGAGGGCAGAGCTAGGGCAGGGGGCGGGGCCTCCTTGGAAGAGCCTGAGACAGGGCTGAGCCTCTATATCTCTCCTGAGAGGCCTTTTAGGACTAAAGTGCGGGGCTAGGGAAGGGGGTGGGGCCTCTTTCCAAGAGCCCGAGACAGGGCTGAGCCTCTGTATTCCTCTCCTGAGGCTCTTGTTGGGACACAGAGGGCGGAGCTAGGGAACAAGGCGGGGCCTCCTTTCAGGAGCCTGAGACAGGGCTGAGCCTCTATATCTCTCCTGAGAGGCCTTTTAGGACTAAAGGGCAGGGCTAGGGGTGGGGCTTCTTCCCACGAGCCTCTGTATACCTCCCTGCAGCGCTTGTTAGAACATGGAGGCGGGGTATAGAGGCCCCGCCCCCTGCTCTAGCCCCGCCCCCTGTGTCCTGGACAGGGATAGATGCTCAGCCCTGCCTCAGAGCTCGTCACTCCCCCCGTCCCAGTCCTGGCTTCCCATTGGTGGCCCCGCCCATCTCCCTTCCCAGCCCTGCATCTTGGACTAGGGGAGAGGCTCAGTCCCGCCCCCTTGAGCAAGAGCCACGCCCACCCTTAAGCCACGCCCCTCTTTCCAGGCAGCACTGAGTCTTATTTTTTCTGGAACCCTGGCTTAGATTGTGCCTTCCTGCCCGGCGTTGTCTCTCACCTCGTGGGTCTTGAAGAAGACGGACTCCTCCAGGGCTTTGCGCATGTCTTCCAGGCGGGACAAGTAAATGCTCTGCAAAGGGGAAAGCATCCAAAGTTGGGGGGCATTGACCCCAAATAGCTACTTGCCGGACCCCAAAAGAGTCACTCTCGGCCGTAATAGACCCCGAGGTCTCACCAGAACATCCAGGCGTCTCTTGGTGAACGTCAAGAAGACCTCCATGATTTCGTCCTCGGTCCGGGTCTGCTTGAAATCCCTCTGTACTGCGCCCCCCTCAATCTGGAAAAAAGGTGAAAATTTGCGGGGAAACATAATTAAAATAAATAGAAAACATAGAATGCACTGAGCTACACTCTCCAAGCGATTGTACATCTCTACAAAAGATTCTCAGTAGAGTAGAAACGGACTGCAACAGACTCCAGAGAAGCACGAAGTTGAGTTTTGTGCGGTTTCCGGGCCGTAGGGTCAATGTGTTCTAGCAGCATTCTCTCCTGACATTTCGCCCACATCTGTGGCTGGCCTCCCCTGAAGATCTGATGATGCTAAAGCAAGTGGAGTATATAATATACTTGTGGAATGTCCAGGGTGGAAGAAAGAACAAATGACTATTAACAATCTGTGAAGGCTGCAACCAATGTGGTTTTGTCTCCAGTTGTGGTATCATCGATGCAATTGGAGCCACTTGACTCTTGATTAAGAAACACCGTGAGAACTGGAAGCCGCTTCATGTCGCATTCCTCGATTTGGAGATCTCCCCACCGAACATTGACTCCGATTGCTTAAGAATGCTCCCTGTTGTCCCGACATCACTCTTTTTCACACCTGGATTCCCTTTGTTTATCTTTCAGTCTCTGGGAACACTGGGTTTGTCTCTGTTTGGCACTATCCCTTCTGATCTGCAAACACTGAGTTATCTGTGGCTTTGTGGGGCATTTGGCACACTCACCGTGATGCCCTCGATGCGGAAGCCGAGGGTGGCGCTGGAGCTGATCCCTTCTCGCCATTGCATGTAGCGGGGCTTGGTGACGGCCCCTTGGCTGCGTTCTTCGGGCGACGGGGCCAAGGGGTCAACCTTCACCATCTTCTGGTACAAGTCCCGCCGCGGCCGCTGCTGCCCTTTGCAGAGCTCCTCCTCCAGGTATGTCCTGAACAAAAGTGGCAACAGATTTTTATATATATATAAATGTAATGTAACAACGTGTGGCCGGGCACAGCTAGTCTCATATATATATATATATATATATATATATATATATATATATATATATCAATGTAATGTGCGTAATTAGGACCAAGTTAGCAACAAAACCACTGGGCCAAATCACTCACAATCTCAGGAAGACACTAACTCGGAGGTTCCCAAACTTATTTGGCCTACTGCCCCTTTTCCAGGAAAAATATGACTCAGCACCCGCTGGAAAGGGGGGCGTGGCTCCTGTTGAAGTGGGCGGGGCTGAGCCTCTCCCCAGTCCAAGATGCAGGGCTGGGAGGGGGAGGGGGGTGGGGCCACAAATGGGCGGCCAGGACGGGTGGGCGGAGTTACGAGTTCTGAGGCAGGGCTGAGCTTCTATCTCTGTCCGGCGGCACCTGCCAGGAAACGAGGCGGGGCTAGAGCAGGGGGCGGGGCCTCTATACCCCATCCCTTGTTCTAACAAGCGCCTCAGGGGAGGTATACAGAGGCTCTTGGGAAGAGGCCCCGCCCCCATGCCTAGCCCCGCCCTTTAGTCTTAAAAGCCCTCTCAGGAGAAATATAGATGCTCAGCCCTGTCTCAGGCTCTTGGGAAGAGGCCCCGCCCCCACGCCTAGCCCCGCCCTTTAGTCCTAAAAGGCCTCTCAGGAGAGGTATAGAGGCTCAGCCCTGTCTCAGGCTCTTGGGAAGAGGCCCCGCCCCCACGCCTATCCCCGCCCTTTAGTCCTAAAAGGCCTCTCAGGAGAAGTATAGAAGCTCAGCCCTGTCTCAGGCTCTTCGAAGGAGGCCCCGCCCCCACCCCTAGCCCCGCCCTTTAGTCCTAAAAGGCCTCTCAGGAGAGGTATAGATGCTCAGCCCTGTCTCAGGCTCTTGGGAAGAGGCCCCGCCCCCATGCCTAGCCCCGCCCTTTAGTCCTAAAAGGCCTCAGGAGAAGTATAGAAGCTCAGCCCTGTCTCAGGCTCTTCGAAGGAGGCCCCGCCCCCACCCCTAGCCCCGCCCTTTAGTCCTAAAAGGCCTCTCAGGAGAGGTATAGATGCTCAGCCCTGTCTCAGGCTCTTGGGAAGAGGCCCCGCCCCCATGCCTAGCCCCGCCCTTTAGTCCTAAAAGGCCTCAGGAGAAGTATAGAAGCTCAGCCCTGTCTCAGGCTCTTCGAAGGAGGCCCCGCCCCCACCCCTAGCCCCGCCCTTTAGTCCTAAAAGGCCTCTCAGGAGAGGTATAGATGCTCAGCCCTGTCTCAGGCTCTTGGGAAGAGGCCCCGCCCCCATGCCTAGCCCCGCCCTTTAGTCCTAAAAGGCCTCAGGAGAAGTATAGAAGCTCAGCCCTGTCTCAGGCTCTTCGAAGGAGGCCCCGCCCCCACCCCTAGCCCCGCCCTTTAGTCCTAAAAGGCCTCTCAGGAGAGGTATAGATGCTCAGCCCTGTCTCAGGCTCTTGGGAATAGGCCCCACCCCCATGCCTAGCCCCGCCCTTTAGTCCTAAAAGGCCTCAGGAGAAGTATAGAAGCTCAGCCCTGTCTCAGGCTCTTCGAAGGAGGCCCCGCCCCCACCCCTAGCCCCGCCCTTTAGTCCTAAAAGGCCTCTCAGGAGAGGTATAGATGCTCAGCCCTGTCTCAGGCTCTTGGGAAGAGGCCCCGCCCCCATGCCTAGCCCCGCCCTTTAGTCCTAAAAGGCCTCAGGAGAAGTATAGAAGCTCAGCCCTGTCTCAGGCTCTTCGAAGGAGGCCCCGCCCCCACCCCTAGCCCCGCCCTTTAGTCCTAAAAGGCCTCTCAGGAGAGGTATAGATGCTCAGCCCTGTCTCAGGCTCTTGGGAAGAGGCTCCTCCCCTAGCCCCGCCCCCGGGTCCTAATAGGTGCCATCACCGCCCCCATGGATCGCTCCAGCATCCACCAGTGGGCACCCACTTTGGGCCAATCCTATTTGCAAGAAAACCCCAATGCCGCGGCCCTGACCTTGTGCCCATTTTGCAGTCCATGATGCTGGGCATGTCGAGGCCGCTCAGCAGGTCGTCCATCTGGATGTATCGCTCGCCGGCCACCTCCACCACCCCGTGGTAGGCCGGCACAAAGGGGTGCAGGACGTCGGTCATCAGTTCGGCCAGGCAGGCGTCCTCCACCGGGCTGAACTTCTTCAGGATCTGCCCTCTCTCGCTGGGCTTGAAATTCCCTGGAAAGTCAGAAGTAGCAACAGAAGATAAGAAATCGAGTGAAGAGCTGAGTGATAAGGAGGGTTCCCAACGAAAGCCTTTGTTTACAAATCAGAGCTGAAAATAGATTGCGTCGTTCAGAGAGATTACTTGGAAAAGTTGTGAACGAAATTTACGGGAAACTGAACGCTTTCATGAGTGTCTACTAAGCAACACGTTGTTTACCTTAAGCTCAGTTCAGGCAACGCTGCGTTAGAGTGAGAAGCTACGTCTGAGTTATCTTAGGACAGTTATTACTGTAAATATTGTAAATAAAGCTTCAGAGCCGCTGAGTTTCAGCAGACATAAATCAATGAACGCTTTCCTGGGTGTCTACTAAGCAACACGTTGTTTACCTTAAGCTCAGTTCAGGCAACACTGCGTTAGAGTGAGAAGCTACGCCTGAGTTCTCTTAGGACAGTTAGTACTGTAAATATTGTAAATAAAGCTTCAGAGCCGCTGAGTTTCAGCAGACATAAATCAATTAACGCTTTCCTGGGCGTCTACTAAGCAACACATTGTTTACCTTAAGCTCAGTTCAGGCAACGCTGCGTTAGAGTGAGAAGCTACGTCTGAGTTATCTTAGGACAGTTATTACTGTAAATATTGTAAATAAAGCTTCAGAGCCGCTGAGTTTCAGCAGACATAAATCAATGAACGCTTTCCTGGGTGTCTACTAAGCAACACGTTGTTTACCTTAAGCTCAGTTCAGGCAACACTGCGTTAGAGTGAGAAGCTACGCCTGAGTTCTCTTAGGACAGTTAGTACTGTAAATATTGTAAATAAAGCTTCAGAGCCGCTGAGTTTCAGCAGACATAAATCAATGAACGCTTTCCTGGGTGTCTACTAAGCAACACGTTGTTTACCTTAAGCTCAGTTCAGGCAACACTGCGTTAGAGTGAGAAGCTACACCTGAGTTCTCTTAGGACAGTTAGTACTGTAAATATAGTAAATAAAGCTTCAGAGCCGCTGAGTTTCAGCAGACATAAATCAATGAACGCTTTCATGGGTGTCTACTAAGCAACACGTTGTTTACCTTAAGCTCAGTTCAGGCAACACTGCGTTAGAGTGAGAAGCTACGTCTGAGTTATCTTAGGACAGTTATTACTGTAAATATTGTAAATAAAGCTTCAGAGCCGCTGAGTTTCAGCAGACATAAATCAATGAACGCTTTCATGGGTGTCTACTAAGCAACACGTTGTTTACCTTAAGCTCAGTTCAGGCAACACTGCGTTAGAGTGAGAAGCTACGCCTGAGTTCTCTTAGGACAGTTAGTACTGTAAATATTGTAAATAAAGCTTCAGAGCCGCTGAGTTTCAGCAGACATAAATCAATGAACGCTTTCCTGGGCGTCTACTAAGCAACACATTGTTTACCTTAAGCTCAGTTCAGGCAACGCTGCGTTAGAGTGAGAAGCTACGTCTGAGTTATCTTAGGACAGTTATTACTGTAAATATTGTAAATAAAGCTTCAGAGCCGCTGAGTTTCAGCAGACATAAATCAATGAACGCTTTCATGGGTGTCTACTAAGCAACACGTTGTTTACCTTAAGCTCAGTTCAGGCAACACTGCGTTAGAGTGAGAAGCTACGCCTGAGTTCTCTTAGGACAGTTAGTACTGTAAATATTGTAAATAAAGCTTCAGAGCCGCTGAGTTTCAGCAGACATAAATCAATGAACGCTTTCATGGGTGTCTACTAAGCAACACGTTGTTTACCTTAAGCTCAGTTCAGGCAACACTGCGTTAGAGTGAAAAGCTACGTCTGAGTTCTCTTAGGACACTTAGTACTGTAAATATTGTAAATAAAGCTTCAGAGCCGCTGAGTTTCAGCAGACATAAATCAATGAAGGTGCTGCTTTTGCCATTTGCAAAATGGTCTGACGGGGTGAGTAGAGGTGGGACCTGGCTCATCAAGTCAGAATCGGCTCTGAGTCCCCTCGGGGAAATTATTATTATTATTATTATTATTACCGTATTGTTATTACAACTATAACCGTTTTATTACCATATTATTATTATTATTATTACTATTACTACGGTGTAATTGCACAACGAACCTTCGTGTCCAGCCAGCTGCACCCAGGAGCTGCGCCTCCGCACAGACCAATGCACCATGGTGAAGAAAGTCTTCCAGGATTTGGTCTGTTGGAGAGAAACAAAGATATACAGCAGAGGCTGTATGGCCATCTGTTGAGAGGGCTTTGATTGTTCCCATCTCTAGCTCTGGCAAGGAAGCAGTACATAGCTTTTTAGGTTTTCAGTCGTATTGTATTGGTTTGAGTCTCATTTTTGAGTCTCATTTTTAGAGAGAAAAGGCAGGATACAAGTAATAATAATAAATAACAGCAAACAACAAACCATGGATGATGGGACTTGCACTATCTTCGTTTACTTCCTCAGACCACTGTGACTCCCACCAATGACGGATCAGGACCAAACTTGGCACACAGAGCCCCCATGACCCACTCTACATCCTGGTGTAGTTTGGAAGAGTTTGGACCATGGATGATGGGACTTGCACTACCGTCACTCACTTCCTCAGACCACTGGGACTCCCACCAATGACGGATCAGGACCAAACTTGACACATAGAGCCCCCATGACCCACTCTACATCCTGGTGTAGTTTGGAAGAGTTTGGACCATGGATGATGGGACTTGCACTACCTTCACTCACTTCCTGAGACCACTGCGACTCCCACCAATGACGGATCAGGACCAAACTTGGCACACAGAGCCCCCATTATCCACTCTACATCCTGGCGGTGTTTGGAAGAGTTTGGACCATGGATGATGGGACTTGCACTACCTTCACTCACTTCCTGAGACCACTGCGACTCCCACCAATGACTGATCAAGACCAAACTTGGCACACAGAGCCCCCATGAGCCACTCTACATCCTGGTGTAGTTTGGAAGAGTTTGGACCATGGATGATGGGACTTGCACTACCATCACTCACTTCCTCAGACCACTGCGACTCCCACCAATGACGGATCAGGACCAAACTTGGCACACAGAGCCCCCATGACCCACTCTACATCCTGGTGTAGTTTGGAAGAGTTTGGACCATGGATGATGGGACTTGCACTACCTTCACTCACTTCCTCAGACCACTGCGACTCCCACCAATGACGAATCAGGACCAAACTTGGCACACGGAGCCACCATGACCCACTCTCCATCCTGGTGTAGTTTGGAAGAGTTTGGACCATGGATGATGGGACTTGCACTACCGTCACTCACTTCCTCATACCACTGCGACTCCCACCAATGACGGATCAGGACCAAACTTGGCACACGGAGCCCCCATGACCCACTCTACATCCTGGTGTAGTTTGGAAGAGTTTGGACCATGGATGATGGGACTTGCACTACCTTCACTCACTTCCTCAGACCACTGCGACTCCCACCAATGACGAATCAGGACCAAACTTGGCACACGGAGCCACCATGACCCACTCTCCATCCTGGTGTAGTTTGGAAGAGTTTGGACCATGGATGATGGGACTTGCACTACCTTCACTCACTTCCTGAGACCACTGCGACTCCCACCAATGATGGATCAGGACCAAACTTGGCACACGGAGCCCCCATGACCCACTCTACATCCTGGTGTAGTTTGGAAGAGTTTGGACCATGGATGATGGGACTTGCACTACCGTCACTCACTTCCTGAGACCACTGGGACTCCCACCAATGACGGATCAGGACCAAACTTGACACATAGAGCCCCCATGACCCACTCTACATCCTGGTGTAGTTTGGAAGAGTTTGGACCATGGATGATGGGACTTGCACTACCTTCACTCACTTCCTGAGACCACTGCGACTCCCACCAATGACGGATCAGGACCAAACTTGGCACACAGAGCCCCCATTATCCACTCTACATCCTGGCGGTGTTTGGAAGAGTTTGGACCATGGATGATGGGACTTGCACTACCTTCACTCACTTCCTGAGACCACTGCGACTCCCACCAATGACTGATCAAGACCAAACTTGGCACACAGAGCCCCCATGAGCCACTCTACATCCTGGTGTAGTTTGGAAGAGTTTGGACCATGGATGATGGGACTTGCACTACCATCACTCACTTCCTCAGACCACTGCGACTCCCACCAATGACGGATCAGGACCAAACTTGGCACACAGAGCCCCCATGACCCACTCTACATCCTGGTGTAGTTTGGAAGAGTTTGGACCATGGATGATGGGACTTGCACTACCGTCACTCACTTCCTGAGACCACTGGGACTCCCACCAATGACGGATCAGGACCAAACTTGACACATAGAGCCCCCATGACCCACTCTACATCCTGGTGTAGTTTGGAAGAGTTTGGACCATGGATGATGGGACTTGCACTACCTTCACTCACTTCCTGAGACCACTGCGACTCCCACCAATGACGGATCAGGACCAAACTTGGCACACAGAGCCCCCATTATCCACTCTACATCCTGGCGGTGTTTGGAAGAGTTTGGACCATGGATGATGGGACTTGCACTACCTTCACTCACTTCCTGAGACCACTGCGACTCCCACCAATGACTGATCAAGACCAAACTTGGCACACAGAGCCCCCATGAGCCACTCTACATCCTGGTGTAGTTTGGAAGAGTTTGGACCATGGATGATGGGACTTGCACTACCTTCACTCACTTCCTGAGACCACTGCGACTCCCACCAATGACGAATCAGGACCAAACTTGGCACACGGAGACCCCATGAGCCACTCTACATCCTGGTGTAGTTTGGAAGAGTTTGGACCATGGATGATGGGACTTGCACTACCTTCACTCACTTTCTCAGACCACTGGGACTCCCACCAATGACGGATCAGGACCAAACTTGGCACACAGAGCCCCCATGACCCACTCTACATCCTGGTGTAGTTTGGAAGAGTTTGGACCATGGATGATGGGACTTGCACTACCGTCACTCACTTCCTGAGACCACTGCGACTCCCACCAATGACGGATCAGGACCAAACTTGGCACACGGAGCCCCCATGACCCACTCTACATCCTGGTGTAGTTTGGAAGAGTTTGGACCATGGATGATGGGACTTGCACTACCGTCACTCACTTCCTGAGACCACTGCGACTCCCACCAATGACGGATCAGGACCAAACTTGGCACACGGAGCCCCCATGACCCACTCTACATCCTGGTGTAGTTTGGAAGAGTTTGGACCATGGATGATGGGACTTGCACTACCGTCACTCACTTCCTGAGACCACTGCGACTCCCACCAATGACGGATCAGGACCAAACTTGGCACACGGAGCCCCCATGACCCACTCTACATCCTGGTGTAGTTTGGAAGAGTTTGGACCATGGATGATGGGACTTGCACTACCGTCACTCACTTCCTGAGACCACTGCGACTCCCACCAATGACGAATCAGGACCAAACTTGGCACACGGAGCCCCCATGACCCACTTTACATCCTGGTGGTGTTTGGAGGGATATAGACCATGGATGATGGGACTTGCACTACCTTCATTCACTTCCTCAGACCACTGCGACTCCCACCAATGACGAATCAGGACCAAACTTGGCACACGGAGCCCCCATGACCCACTTTACATCCTGGTGGTGTTTGGAGGGATATAGACCATGGATGATGGGACTTGCACTACCTTCACTCACTTCCTCAGACCACTGCGACTCCCACCAATGACGGATCAGGACCAAACTTGGCACACAGAGCCCCCATGACCCACTTTACATCCTGGTGGTGTTTGGAGGGATATAGACCATGGATGATGGGACTTGCACTACCTTCACTCACTTTCTCAGACCACTATGGCTCCCACCAATGACGAATCAGGACCAAACTCGGCACACGGAGCCCCCATGACCCACTCTACATCCAGGTGTAGTTTGGAAGAGTTTGGACCATGGATGATGGGACTTGCACTACCTTCACTCACTTTCTCAGACCACTATGGCTCCCACCAATGATGAATCAGGACCAAACTTGGCACACGGAGCCCCCATGACCCACTTTACATCCTGGTGGTGTTTGGGGGGATATAGACCATGGATGATGGGACTTGCACTACCTTCATTCACTTCCTCAGACCACTGGGACTCCCACCAATGACGGATCAGGACCAAACTTGGCACACGGAGCCCCCATGACCCACTCTACATCCTGGTGTAGTTTGGAAGAGTTTGGACCATGGATGATGGGACTTGCACTACCGTCACTCACTTCCTCATACCACTGCGACTCCCACCAATGACGGATCAGGACCAAACTTGGCACACGGAGCCCCCATGACCCACTCTACATCCTGGTGTAGTTTGGAAGAGTTTGGACCATGGATGATGGGACTTGCACTACCGTCACTCACTTCCTGAGACCACTGCGACTCCCACCAATGACGGATCAGGACCAAACTTGGCACACGGAGCCCCCATGACTCACTCTACGTCCTGGTGTAGTTTGGAAGAGTTTGGACCATGGATGATGGGACTTGCACTACCATCACTCACTTCCTCAGACCACTGCGACTCCCACCAATGACGGATCAGGACCAAACTTGGCACACGGAGCCACCATGACCCACTCTCCATCCTGGTGTAGTTTGGAAGAGTTTGGACCATGGATGATGGGACTTGCACTACCTTCACTCACTTCCTCAGACCACTGCGACTCCCACCAATGACGAATCAGGACCAAACTTGGCACACGGAGCCACCATGACCCACTCTCCATCCTGGTGTAGTTTGGAAGAGTTTGGACCATGGATGATGGGACTTGCACTACCTTCACTCACTTCCTCAGACCACTGCGACTCCCACCAATGACGAATCAGGACCAAACTTGGCACACGGAGCCACCATGACCCACTCTCCATCCTGGTGTAGTTTGGAAGAGTTTGGACCATGGATGATGGGACTAGCACTACCGTCACTCACTTCCTCAGACCACTGCGACTCCCACCAATGACGGATCAGGACCAAACTTGGCACACGGAGCCCCCATTATCCACTCTACATCCTGGCGGTGTTTGGAAGAATTTGGACCATGGATGATGGGACTTGCACTACCTTCACTCACTTCCTGAGACCACTGCGACTCCCACCAATGACGGATCAGGACCAAACTTGGCACACGGAGCCCCCATTATCCATTCTACATCCTGGCGGTGTTTGGAAGAATTTGGACCATGGATGATGGGACTTGCACTACCTTCACTCACTTCCTGAGACCACTGCGACTCCCACCAATGACGGATCAGGACCAAACTTGGCACACGGAGCCCCCATTATCCACTCTACATCCTGGCGGTGTTTGGAAGAATTTGGACCATGGATGATGGGACTTGCACTACCTTCACTCACTTCCTGAGACCACTGCGACTCCCACCAATGACGGATCAGGACCAAACTTGGCACACAGAGCCCCCATGACCCACTCTACATCCTGGTGTAGTTTGGAAGAGTTTGGACCATGGATGATGGGACTTGCACTACCTTCACTCACTTCCTCAGGCCACTGCGACTCCCACCAATGACGAATCAGGACCAAACTTGGCACACGGAGCCCCCATGACTCACTCTACATCCTGGTGGTGTTTGGAGGGATATAGACCATGGATGATGGGACTTGCACTACCGTCACTCACTTCCTCAGACCACTGCGACTCCCACCAATGACTGATCAAGACCAAACTTGGCACACGGAGCCCCCATGACCCACTCTACATCCTGGTGTAGTTTGGAAGAGTTTGGACCATGGATGATGGGACTTGCACTACCTTCACTCACTTCCTGAGACCACTGCGACTCCCACCAATGACGGATCAGGACCAAACTTGGCACACGGAGCCCCCATTATCCACTCTACATCCTGGCGGTGTTTGGAAGAATTTGGACCATGGATGATGGGACTTGCACTACCGTCACTCACTTCCTCAGACCACTGCGACTCCCACCAATGATGAATCAGGACCAAACTTGGCACACAGAGCCCCCATGAGCCACTCTACATCCTGGTGTAGTTTGGAAGAGTTTGGACCATGGATGATGGGACTTGCACTACCATCACTCACTTCCTCAGACCACTGCGACTCCCACCAATGATTGATCAAGACCAAACTTGGCACACAGAGCCCCCATGACTCACTCTACATCCTGGTGTAGTTTGGAAGAGTTTGGACCATGGATGATGGGACTTGCACTACCTTCACTCACTTCCTCACCTTCCGCAGCAGCCGCCTCTTCTCCGCCGGGTTCTTCTCCGTGTCGCTGAAGACCTCGTCCGACTCCTGTGACGACCCCGCGAGTGAGGAGCAAGTGGAGGAACCGGACACTGACCGGTCCG